>NW_027120965.1:0-5920 GCF_030686945.1 Centruroides vittatus | reverse complement strand
AAATCGGTGCAAATCGGTGCAAATCGATGCAAATCGGTGCAAATCGGTGCAAATCGGTGCAAATCGGTGCAAATCGGTGCAAATCGGTGCAAATCAGTGCAAATCGGTGCAAATCGGTGCAAATCGGTGCAAATCGGTGCAAATCGGTGCAAATCGGTGCAAATCGATGCAAATCGGTGCAAATCGCTGCAAATCGCTGCAAATCGCTGCAAATCGCTGCAAATCGCTGCAAATCGGTGCAAATCAGTGCAAATTAAGTTGCAGCAATTTACAATTTGCTATAGCTATGCCATTTTTTAACGATAATTTAAACTGAAAACGTTTTCAAATTAATTTAATAAACTGTAGCGTAAATTTTGTGCGTTTTCATCAAAACAAGTACAATATTTATACACACATTTCCAGAATTTGTTTTTCTTATTAAACATTAATTTGAAAATAGATATAACTATTTAACAATGTCAATATCTTTATAAACAAAATTAAAAAGAACATAAAAAATTGTGTATTTTCACAAATTTTGAATTATGCTAAATTAGTTAAACAAACAGAACAAGACATAACATAACATAACAGTAATAAACGAAGCAAAACGAAATAAAACGAAACAAAACAAAACAAAACAAAACATAATGAGACATAACAAGTAAATGAATAAAAAAACATAACGAAACAAAACGAGGCAAGGCGAAGCAAAGCAATGCAAGGCACAACGAAGCAATACACTGTAGCGAAAATTTTGTGAGTTTGCATCAAAACAAGTACAATATTTATACACACATTTTTGAAATATGTTTTTTATTAAACATTAATTTGAAAATAAAAAAAATCATTTAACATTGATAATAAAAATAGAAAACAATATTTTTATGAAAGAAATTACAAGTATTAATAAGAATTGTGCATTTTAACTAAATCTGAATTACGTTGAATCACTTAAACAATACAAATCGGCACAAATTGGTGCAAATCAGTGCAAATCGGTGCAAATCGGTGCAAATCAGTGCAAATCGGTGCAAATCGGTGCAAATCGGTGCAAATCGGTGCAAATCTATGCAAATCAGTGCAAATCGGTGCAAATCAGTGCAAATCGGTGCAAATCGGTGCAAATCGGTGCAAATCAGTGCAAATCGGTGCAAATCGCTGCAAATCGGTGAAAATCGGTGCAAATTAAGTTGCAGCGAATTTACAATTTGCTATAGCTATGCCATTTTTTAACGATAATTTAAACTGAAAACGTTTTCAAATTAATTTAATAAACTGTAGCGTAAATTTTGTGCGTTTTCATTAAAACAAGTACAATATTTATACACACATTTTAGAAATTTGTTTTTCTTATTAAACATTAATTTGAAAATAGAAAAAATCATTTAACATTGATAATAGAAATAAAAAACAATATTTTTATAAAAAAAATTACAAGTATTATTAAGAATGGTGCATTTTAACTAAATCTGAATCACGTTGAATCACTTAAACAATACAAATCGGTACAAATCAGTGCAAATCGGTGCAAATCGGTGCAAATCGGTGCAAATCAGTGCAAATCGGTGCAAATCGATGCAAATCGGTGCAAATCGGTGCAAATCGGTGCAAATCGGTGCAAATCGGTGCAAATCGCTGCAAATCGCTGCAAATCGGTGCAAATCGCTGCAAATCGCTGCAAATCGCTTCAAATCGCTGCAAATCGGTGCAAATCAGTGCAAATCGGTGCAAATCGGTGCAAATCAGTGCAAATCAATGAGAATCGAGTGCAAATTAAGTTGCAGCGAATTTACAATTTGCTATAGCTATGCCATTTTTTAACGATAATTTAAACTGAAAACGTTTTCAAATTAATTTAATAAACTGTAGCGTAAATTTTGTGCGTTTTCATCAAAACAAGTACAATATTTATACACACATTTCCAGAATTTGTTTTTCTTATTAAACATTAATTTGAAAATAGATATAACTATTTAACAATGTCAATATCTTTATAAACAAAATTAAAAAGAACATAAAAAATTGTGTATTTTCACAAATTTTGAATTATGCTAAATTAGTTAAACAAACAGAACAAGACATAACATAACATAACAGTAATAAACAAAGCAAAACGAAATAAAACGAAACAAAACAAAACAAAACAAAACATAATGAGACATAACAAGAAAATGAAAAAAAAGACATAACAAAACAAAACGAGGCAAAGCGAAACAAAGCAAGGCAAGGCACAACAAAGCAATACACTGTAGCGAAAATTTTGTGAGTTTGCATCAAAACAAGTACAATATTTATACACACATTTTTGAAATATGTTTTTTATTAAACATTAATTTGAAAATAGAAAAAATCATTTAACATTGATAATAGAAATAAAAAACAATATTTTTATAAAAAAAATTACAAGTATTATTAAGAATGGTGCATTTTAACTAAATCTGAATCACGTTGAATCACTTAAACAATACAAATCGGTACAAATCGGTGCAAATCGGTGCAAATCGGTGCAAATCGGTGCAAATCAATGCAAATCGATGCAAATCGGTGCAAATCGGTGCAAATCGGTGCAAATCGGTGCAAATCGCTGCAAATCGCTGCAAATCGGTGCAAATCGCTGCAAATCGGTGCAAATCGGTGCAAATCGGTGCAAATCAAGTGCAAATCTGGTGCAAATTAAGTTGCAGCGAATTTACAATTTGCTATAGCTATGCCATTTTTTAACGATAATTTAAACTGAAAACGTTTTCAAATTAATTTAATAAACTGTAGCGTAAATTTTGTTCGTTTTCATCAAAACAAGTACAATATTTATACACACATCTCCAGAATTTGTTTTGCTTATTAAACATTAATTTGAAAATAGATATAACTATTTAACAATGTCAATATCTTTATAAACAAAATTAAAAAAAACATAAAAAATTGTGTATTTTCACAAATTTTGAATTATGCTAAATTAGTTAAACAAACAGAACAAGACATAACATAACATAACAGTAATAAACGAAGCAAAACGAAATAAAACGAAACAAAACAAAACAAAACAAAACATAATGAGACATAACAAGAAAATGAAAAAAAAGACATAACAAAACAAAACGAGGCAAAGCGAAGCAAAGCAAGTCAAGGCACAACAAAGCAATACACTGTAGCGAAAATTTTGTGAGTTTGCATCAAAACAAGTACAATATTTATACACACATTTTTGAAATATGTTTTTTATTAAACATTAATTTGAAAATAGAAAAAATCATTTAACATTGATAATAGAAATAGAAAACAATATTTTTATAAAAGAAATTACAAGTATTAATAAGAATTGTGCATTTTAACAAAATCTGAATTACGTTGAATCACTTAAACAATACAAATCGGTACAAATTGGTGCAAATCAGTGCAAATCAGTGCAAATCAGTGCAAATCATTGCAAATCGGTGCAAATCAATGCAAATCGGTGCAAATCGGTGCAAATCGGTGCAAATCTATGCAAATCGGTGCAAATCGGTGCAAATCAGTGCAAATCGGTGCAAATCGGTGCAAATCGGTGCAAATCGGTGAAAATCGGTGCAAATTAAGTTGCAGCGAATTTACAATTTGCTATAGCTATGCCATTTTTTAACGATAATTTAAACTGAAAACGTTTTCAAATTAATTTAATAAACTGTAGCGTAAATTTTGTGCGTTTTCATCAAAACAAGTACAATATTTATACACACATTTTAGAAATTTGTTTTTTTATTAAACATTAATTTGAAAATAGAAAAAATCATTTAACATTGATAATAGAAATAAAAAACAATATTTTTATAAAAAAAATTACAAGTATTATTAAGAATGGTGCATTTTAACTAAATCTGAATCACGTTGAATCACTTAAACAATACAAATCGGTACAAATCGGTGCAAATCGGTGCAAATCGGTGCAAATCAATGCAAATCGGTGCAAATCAGTGCAAATCGGTGCAAATCGTGCAAATCAGTGCAAATCGGTGAATATCGGTGCAAATCGGTGCAAATCGGTGCAAATCGCTGCAAATCGCTGCAAATCGGAGCAAATCGCTGCAAATCGCTGCAAATCGTTTCAAATCGCTGCAAATCGGTGCAAATCAGTGCAAATCAGTGCAGAATCAAGTGCAAATCGGTGCAAATCAATGAAAATCGATGCAAATTAAGTTGCAGCGAATTTACAATTTGCTATAGCTATGCCATTTTTTAACGATAATTTAAACTGAAAACGTTTTCAAATTAATTTAATAAACTGTAGCGTAAATTTTGTGCGTTTTCATCAAAACAAGTACAATATTTATACACACATTTCCAGAATTTGTTTTTCTTATTAAACATTAATTTGAAAATAGATATAACTATTTAACAATGTCAATATCTTTATAAACAAAATTAAAAAGAACATAAAAAATTGTGTATTTTCACAAATTTTGAATTATGCTAAATTAGTTAAACAAACAGAACAAGACATAACATAACATAACAGTAATAAACAAAGCAAAACGAAATAAAACGAAACAAAACAAAACAAAACAAAACATAATCAAACATAACAAGAAAATGAAAAAAAAGACATAACAAAACAAAACGAGGCAAAGCGAAACAAAGCAAGGCAAGGCACAACAAAGCAATACACTGTAGCGAAAATTTTGTGAGTTTGCATCAAAACAAGTACAATATTTATACGCACATTTTTGAAATATGTTTTTTATTAAACATTAATTTGAAAATAGAAAAAATCATTTAACATTGATAATAGAAATAAAAAACAATATTTTTATAAAAAAAATTACAAGTATTATTAAGAATGGTGCATTTTAACTAAATCTGAATCACGTTGAATCACTTAAACAATACAAATCGGTACAAATCGGTGCAAATCGGTGCAAATCGGTGCAAATCAATGCAAATCGGTGCAAATCGGTGCAAATCGGTGCAAATCGGTGCAAATCGGTGCAAATCGGTGCAAATCAGTGCAAATCGGTGCAAATCGGTGCAAATCGGTGCAAATCGGTGCAAATCGGTGCAAATCAATGAAAATCGGTGCAAATTAAGTTGCAGCGAATTTACAATTTGCTATAGCTATGCCATTTTTTAACGATAATTTAAACTGAAAACGTTTTCAAATTAATTTAATAAACTGTAGCGTAAATTTTGTGCGTTTTCATCAAAACAAGTACAATATTTATACACACATCTCCAGAATTTGTTTTGCTTATTAAACATTAATTTGAAAATAGATATAACTATTGAACAATGTCAATATCTTTATAAACAAAATTAAAAAGAACATAAAAAATTGTGTATTTTCACAAATTTTGAATTATGCTAAATTAGTTAAACAAACAGAACAAGACATAACATAACATAACAGTAATAAACAAAGCAAAACGAAATAAAACGAAACAAAACAAAACAAAACAAAACATAATCAAACATAACAAGAAAATGAAAAAAAAGACATAACAAAACAAAACGAGGCAAAGCGAAACAAAGCAAGGCAAGGCACAACAAAGCAATACACTGTAGCGAAAATTTTGTGAGTTTGCATCAAAACAAGTACAATATTTATACGCACATTTTTGAAATATGTTTTTTATTAAACATTAATTTGAAAATAGAAAAAATCATTTAACATTGATAATAGAAATAAAAAACAATATTTTTATAAAAAAAATTACAAGTATTATAAAGAATGGTGCATCTTAACTAAATCTGAATCACGTTGAATCACTTAAACAATACAAATCGGTACAAATCGGTGCAAATCGGTGCAAATCAATGCAAATCGGTGCAAATCGGTGCAAATCGGTGCAAATCGGTGCAAATCGGTGCAAATCGGTGCAAATCAGTGCGAATCGGTGCAAATCGGTGCAAATCGGTGCAAATCGGTGCAAATCGGTGCAAATCAATGAAAATCGGTGCAAAT
>NW_027120964.1:0-5827 GCF_030686945.1 Centruroides vittatus | reverse complement strand
AAATTTACAATTTGCTATAGCTATGCCATTTTTTAACGATAAGTTAAACTGAAAACGTTTTCAAATTAATTTAATAAACTGTAGCGTAAATTTTGTGCGTTTTCATCAAAACAAGTACAATATTTATACGCACATTTTTGAAATATGTTTTTTTATTAAACATTAATTTGAAAATAAAAAAAATCATTTAACATTGATAATAGAAATAAAAAACAATATTTTTATAAAAAAAATTACAAGTATTATTGAGAATGGTGCATTTTAATTAAATCTGAATCACGTTGAATCACTTAAACAATACAAATCGGTACAAATCGGTGCAAATCGGTGCAAATCGGTGCAAATCAATGCAAATCGGTGCAAATCAGTGCAAATCAATGCAAATCAATGCAAATCGGTGAATATCGGTGCAAATCGGTGCAAATCGGTGCAAATCGCTGCAAATCGCTGCAAATCGGAGCAAATCGCTGCAAATCGCTGCAAATCGTTTCAAATCGCTGCAAATCGGTGCAAATCAGTGCAAATCAGTGAGAATCAATGCAAATCGGTGCAAATCAATGAAAATCGATGCAAATTAAGTTGCAGCGAATTTACAATTTGCTATAGCTATGCCATTTTTTAACGATAATTTAAACTGAAAACGTTTTCAAATTAATTTAATAAACTGTAGCGTAAATTTTGTTCGTTTTCATCAAAACAAGTACAATATTTATACACACATTTCCAGAATTTGTTTTGCTTATTAAACATTAATTTGAAAATAGATATAACTATTTAACAATGTCAATATCTTTATAAACAAAATTAAAAAGAACATAAAAAATTGTGTATTTTCACAAATTTTGAATTATGCTAAATTAGTTAAACAAACAGAACAAGACATAACATAACATAACAGTAATAAACAAAGCAAAACGAAATAAAACGAAACAAAACAAAACAAAACAAAACATAATCAAACATAACAAGAAAATGAAAAAAAAGACATAACAAAACAAAACGAGGCAAAGCGAAACAAAGCAAGGCAAGGCACAACAAAGCAATACACTGTAGCGAAAATTTTGTGAGTTTGCATCAAAACAAGTACAATATTTATACGCACATTTTTGAAATATGTTTTTTATTAAACATTAATTTGAAAATAGAAAAAATCATTTAACATTGATAATAGAAATAAAAAACAATATTTTTATAAAAAAAATTACAAGTATTATAAAGAATGGTGCATCTTAACTAAATCTGAATCACGTTGAATCACTTAAACAATACAAATCGGTACAAATCGGTGCAAATCGGTGCAAATCAATGCAAATCGGTGCAAATCGGTGCAAATCGGTGCAAATCGGTGCAAATCGGTGCAAATCGGTGCAAATCAGTGCGAATCGGTGCAAATCGGTGCAAATCGGTGCAAATCGGTGCAAATCGGTGCAAATCGGTGCAAATCGGTGCAAATCGATGCAAATCGATGCAAATCGGTGCAAATCGGTGCAAATCGGTGCAAATTGCTGCAAATCTGTGCAAATCGGTGCAAATCGGAGCAAATCGGTGCAACTTGGTGCAAATCAATGCAAATCGGTGCAAATCGGTGCAGATAGGTGCAAATTGGTGCAAATCGGTGCAAATCGGTGCAAATCGGTGCAAATCGGTGCAAATCGGTGCAAATCGGTGCAAATCGGTGCAAATCGGTGCAAATCGGTGCAAATCGGTGCAAATCGCTGCGAATCGCTGCAAATCGATGCAAATAGGTGCAAATCGCTGCAAATCGGTGAAAATCGATGCAAATCAATGCAAATCAATGCAAATCGCTGCAAATCGCTGCAAATGGCTGCAAATCTGTGCAAATCGGTGCAAATCGGTGCAAATCGGTGCAAATTGGTGCAAATCGGTGCAAATCGGTGCAAATAGGTGCAAATAGGTGCAAATCGGTGCAAATCGGTGCAAATCGGTGCAAATCGCTGCAAATTGCTGCAAATCGCTGCAAATCGGTGCAAATCAGTGCAAATCGGTGCAAATCGGTGCAAATCGATGCAAATCGCTGCAAATCAGTGCGAATCGCTGCAAATTGCTGCAAATCGGTGCAAATCGGTGCAAATTAAGTCGCAGCAAATTTACAATTTGCTATAGCTATGCCATTTTTTAACGATAATTTAAACTGAAAACGTTTTCAAATTAATTTAATAAACTGTAGCGTGAATTTTGTGCGTTTTCATTAAAACAAGTACAATATTTATACACACATTTATAGAATTTGTTTTTCTTATTAAACATTAATTTGAAAATAGATAAAACCATTTAACAATGTCAATATTCTTATAAACCAAATTAAAAGTAACATTAAAAATTGTGTATTTTCACAAATTTTGAATTATGCTGAATTACTTAAACAAACAGAACAAAACATAACATAACATAACAGTAATAAACGAAGCAGAACGAAAGAAAACGAAACAAAACAAAACAAAACAAAACATAATGAGACATAACAAGAAAATGAAAAAAAAGACATAACGAAACAAAACAAAACAAGGCGAAGCAAAGCAAGGCAAGGCACAACAAAGCAATACACTGTAGCGTAAATTTTGTGAGTTTGCATTAAAACAAGTACAATATTTATACACACATTTTGAAATATGTTTTTTTATTAAACATTAATTTGAAAATAGAAAAAATCATTTAACATTGATAATAGAAATAGAAAACAATATTTTTATAAAAGAAATTACAAGTATTTTCAGAATTGTGCATTTTAACTAAATATGAATTACGTTGAATCAACTTAAACGATACAAATCGGTACAAATCAGTGCAAATCAATGCAAATCGGTGCAAATCGGTGCAAATCAATGCAAATCGGTGCAAATCGGTGCAAATCGGTGCAAATCGGTGCAAATCGGTGCAAATCGGTGCAAATCGGTGCAAATCAATGCAAATCGGTGCAAATCGCTGCAAATCCGTGCAAATTGCTGCAAATCACTGCAAATCGGTGCAAATCGGTGCAAATCGGTGCAAATCGGTTAAAATCGGTAAAAATCGGTGCAAATCAGTGCAAATCGCTGCAAATCAGTGCAAATCGCTGCAAATTGCTGCAAATCGGTGCAAATCGGTGCAAATTAAGTCGCAGCAAATTTACAATTTGCTATAGCTATGCCATTTTATAACGATAATTTAAACTGAAAACGTTTTCAAATCAATTTAATAAACTGTAGTGTGAATTTTGTGCGTTTTCATCAAAACAAGTACAATATTTATACACACATTTTTGAAATATGTTTTTTATTAAACATTAATTTGAAAATAGAAAAAATCATTTAACATTGATAATATAAATAGAAAACAATATTTTTATAAAAGAAATTACAAGTATCATTAAGAATTGTGCATTTTAACAAAATCTGAATTACGTTGAATCACTTAAACAATACAAATTGAAACAAATCAGTGCAAATCAATGCAAATCGGTGCAAATCAGTGCCAATCGGTGCAAATCGGTGCAAATCGGTGCAAATCAGTGCAAATCAGTGCAAATCGGTGCAAATCAATGCAAATCAGTGCAAATCGCTGCAAATCTGTGCAAATCGGTGCAAATCGTTGCAAATTGCATCAAATCGCTGCAAATCGCTGCAAATCGGTGGAAATCGCTGCAAATCAGTGCAAATCGCTGCAAATTGCTGCAAATCGGTGCAAATCGGTTCAAATTAAGTCGCAGCAAATTTACAATTTGCTATAGCTATGCCATTTTTTAACGATAATTTAAACTGAAAACGTTTTCAAATTAATATAATAAACTGTTGTGTGAATTTTGTGCGTTTTCATTAAAACAAGTACAATATTTATACACACATTTCCAGAATTTGTTTTCTTATTAAACATTAAATTGAAAATAGATATAACTATTTAACAATGTCAATATCTTTATAAACAAAATTAAAAAGAACAAAAAAAATTGTGTATTTTCACAAATTTTTAATTATGCTAAATTACTTAAACAAACAAAAAAAACAAAACATAACATAACAGTAATAAACGAAGCAGAACGAAAGAAAACGACACAAAAAAAAAGAAAACAAAACATAATGAGACATAACAAGAAAATGAAAAAAAAGACATAACAAAACAAAACGAGGCAAGGCGAAGCGAAGCAAGGCAAGGCACAACAAAGCAATACACTGTAGCGTAAATTTTGTGAGTTTTCATCAAAACAAGTACAATATTTATACACACATTTTTAAAATATGTTTTTTATTAAACATTAATTTGAAAATAGAAAAAATCATTTAACATTGATAATAGAAATAGAAAACAATATTTTTATAAAAAAATTACAAGTATTATTAAGAATGGTGCATTTTAACTAAATCTGAATCACGTTGAATCACTTAAACAATACAAATCGGTACAAATCGGTGCAAATCGGTGCAAATCGGTGCAAATCGGTGCAAATCGGTGCAAATCGGTGCAAATCGGTGCAAATCGGTGCAAATCGCTGCAAATCGGTGCAAATCGGTGCAAATCGGTGCAAATCGGTGCAAATCGGTGCAAATCAGTGCAAATCGATGCAAATCGGTGCAAATCGGTGCAAATCGGTGCAAATCGTGCAAATCGGTGCAAATCGGTGCAAATTACGTTGCAGCAAATTTACAATTTGCTATAGCTATGCCATTTTTTAACGATAATTTAAACTGAAAACGTTTTCAAATTAATTTAATAAACTGTAGCGTAAATTTTGTGCGTTTTCATCAAAACAAGTACAATATTTATACACACATTTTTGAAATATGTTTTTTTATTAAACATTAATTTGAAAATAAAAAAAATCATTTAACATTGATAATAGAAATAAAAAACAATATTTTTATAAAAAAAATTACAAGTATTATTGAGAATGGTGCATTTTAATTAAATCTGAATCACGTTGAATCACTTAAACAATACAAATCGGTACAAATCGGTGCAAATCGGTGCAAATCGGTGCAAATCAATGCAAATCGGTGCAAATCAGTGCAAATCAATGCAAATCAATGCAAATCGGTGCAAATCGGTGCAAATCGGTGCAAATCGGTGCAAATCGCTGCAAATCGCTGCAAATCGGAGCAAATCGCTGCAAATCGCTGCAAATCGTTTCAAATCGCTGCAAATCGGTGCAAATCAGTGCAAATCAGTGAGAATCAATGCAAATCGGTGCAAATCAATGAAAATCGATGCAAATTAAGTTGCAGCGAATTTACAATTTGCTATAGCTATGCCATTTTTTAACGATAATTTAAACTGAAAACGTTTTCAAATTAATTTAATAAACTGTAGCGTAAATTTTGTTCGTTTTCATCAAAACAAGTACAATATTTATACACACATCTCCAGAATTTGTTTTGCTTATTAAACATTAATTTGAAAATAGATATAACTATTGAACAATGTCAATATCTTTATAAACAAAATTAAAAAGAACATAAAAAATTGTGTATTTTCACAAATTTTGAATTATGCTAAATTAGTTAAACAAACAGAACAAGACATAACATAACATAACAGTAATAAACAAAGCAAAACGAAATAAAACGAAACAAAACAAAACAAAACAAAACATAATCAAACATAACAAGAAAATGAAAAAAAAGACATAACAAAACAAAACGAGGCAAAGCGAAACAAAGCAAGGCAAGGCACAACAAAGCAATACACTGTAGCGAAAATTTTGTGAGTTTGCATCAAAACAAGTACAATATTTATACGCACATTTTTGAAATATGTTTTTTATTAAACATTAATTTGAAAATAGAAAAAATCATTTAACATTGATAATAGAAATAAAAAACAATATTTTTATAAA